>NC_084822.1:39046077-39086620 GCF_958449725.1 Rosa rugosa
TCATCTTGTATCTTAAGTCTGTTATGTGAGCAGCCATTGAAACAACAAATGCATGCGGCACATGTGCCTGGCATCCAACTTCTGGCATTGGCATGCCCAAAATTGGTACAACGGTTCTAAGATAGTCGTTTACCCTCTTCTTCCTTTGAGCTTTCCTCAATTGTTTCTTCTCCTATTGGAGAAGAGGAGACTTCTTGAGTGGTCTGTTCCTCTTTTTCTCCTTCTGTACTCAACTCAGCTGCTTCAATACATGCCTACATGAAAAAAAAAAAAAAGGACTAAATACTGTTTAGTCCTTGAGCTTTTGACCATAAAACACTTCAGTTCCTGACCTTCTAATTTCACACGTTTAGTCCCTGTACTTCAAAATTTCATACCAATAGGTCCTTGCCGTCTAAAAGTCGCGGCGAAATGTCTATTATGCCCTCAGTTTTTTTTTAATTAATTAATTATTTTATTTTTTTTGGAAAAGAAATTTTTTTTTCTTTTCTGTTTATTTCCCTTTCTTTCTTTCTGTTTGAAAAAAAAGAATAAATAAAATAAAGAAAAAAGAATAAATAAAAAAAAAGAGAAAGAAATAAATTTATTAAAAAAAAAAACTGAGGGCATAATAGACATTTCGCCGCGACTTTTAGACGGCAAGGACCTATTGGTCTGAAATTTTAAAGTACAGGGACTAAGCGTGTGAAATTAGAAGGTCAGGGACTGAAGTGTTTTATGGTCAAAAGCTCAAGGACTAAACAGTATTTAGTCCAAAAAAAAAATAGAAATGAGCAGGCTGCAGGCACATACTTGCTGCAATTTTATTTGGTTAGAAATTGGTAAGAAAATTATAGTAACCTTAAAGACCTAAAAACAATAAAGTAAGAAGGCGAGATAGAAAGGGTTTGCTACTTTGCTTCATTGGCAGCGGCGGAGCGTTGGACGGCGCCGGTAGGGTAACGGTGAGCTGGGCGGGTGGCACTACCAGGTGTGTTGGGCTTTAAATCAATATGGTGGCTCGACACACAACGATGTTTCACAGTTGTCTGAGTGTTGTGATCACACAACACCGAGATAGACGACAAAATTTTCCTCTTGGGACAACGGTTAACCACCGTTGTGTGATGCATTTTTTGTACCAGTGTTGATTCTTTCTGTAACAAACATATCAAAAGCTTCAGTGCCTTTAATGGCCTCTAATCCTCTATAGGTAGAGTTTTGATGAATAGAATTTCTCTGTTCATCTATATTCTTATGAAAGAATAGCAGTTGTACCTAATCATCATGTTCATCATTAAATGAAAGAGTGGTTTGGACTTTGGACTTGTCATTCCAAATCCACTATAGTCTAGTCTGATCCGGATTGCATGATCCTATGGTAATGCAATCTAATGTGCTGTGCCAAACGTGACCTTGTTTCCTTGTCCATGTCCTCTCCAAAACCGCAGAGACCCACACTACAGAACGTACAACGGAACTTTACCACTTGCGCCCCCTAATATAGTGTATACTAGCAAATTAGCCTGCGCGGTACTGCGAGTTTGTTTTTTTTTTTTAAAGTTTCATATGTAATAGACAAATACTTGCAATCTAAGAAACATCGGCGCGAGTTAGAATATGATTTATTTTGTTGTTAATAATAGATTAGCAACAAATGTAATACAACACAAAATAAACTTTTTACATGATTAGTGGAAATTTACAAATACAAAACAGAATTGTTATCCCTTAGAAAAAAAATATATATATGACAGAATTGTAATGTCAGTCAAAAGCCGGAGACAAAACCGTCATTTCATGAGCAGTTGTACGTGAATAGTAAACTCAGCTTTTGTTATATGTATAATTGTCCCTTACATGAGTAGAATAATACTACATATATGGACTAATTCATATGATTGTAAATAAGAGAACCAGAAGTTTAATAGTGATCACGGTACTCTCTGTTTTTAATTAAGGGGTTTTAATTTGTCTCCAGTATGGTTCTCTGACTTCTCTCTATAAGCTTAAGCACTAATTTAACCTAAACAGGTTTCGAGTTCGGTCAATTGGCCAAGCTAGCGAGCTAGCGAGGACACCGAACCAGTCAAGAAACCAGACAGAAATTGAGAGTACCAACCAAATCCACAGGCTCCACAGCTTTTGCATTTCCCATGAGTGTACCTTCCAACCATGCATTTTAATTTCTTTGACTCGGTACGTAGAGTTTGAAGTTTTCCTTTCAGTTTTGATTATTATCAAGTGAATTATACACTATAAATAACTCTTCACCATCTGTCTGTCTGTTTCAACACTAGTAACATCTCATTCTCTTCTCTTTCTTTTCCCCCTAGGCTCGGCCATTGTTAACTGAAACCCACGGGTTCTGCTCTATAGCCTCCTTATTATCATGCCGCCGACTAATCTCAGAAGCTTAATAATACCTCTCCTTCTCCGAAAATCACTTTTTTTGTCCTCAGCGTGCAATATTTAATTTACCCTTGTCTTGTAAACTTTGCCTACTTCAATTAAAAGCTCGTACAAATTAAGCTAGGATCACAAGTACTTAAAAAAAGTTATATTGACTTGTACAACAGGTTTCATAAACTAATTTAATGTAATATATATTTATTAAAAAGTTGATGTATGACAAACATCAACACACCTTAGACTTCCCCTGAAGTCACAATTAAATACAACACAGAGAGGGAATAACCTCAGTCTAGCTTGTTACGATGGTTCAAGTAAAAGATGGCTGTTCTTATCCTACCAAATGAGGACATGCAGATGCTCATCCTCAAAAACCTCGTATTTGATTTGACGAACATACAACTTTACGTGGGATAATGCGAAAGTAATTTCCAGCTGAGAACGTCCAACAAACCCCAAAGAGAGAATCGGGATACAAAGATAAATTGCTATTTACTTGTTTCTTGGTTCTGGATATAAAATATGCATTTCCTTGCCAGCAAATTAAGGCCAGTGTCTTGCTAGCTAGCTTTGGTCTGTAATTTCTATTTTGCAAGATTCTGAGATTTTAATATTCTTCTCTTTCTCAATGATTGTATCTGAATTTAATTTTGAGGCTAAGTTAATTAGAAGTACGAAGTTTCATTAAATGTTCTTCAGTTCTCCTTTTGTTTTTAACCATATTCACGTTTTAAATTAACAAAAGTTACTGAGTTTGTCTAAAGAACTTCATGCACCTGTGATTAACGAAAGCTAGTTGTGGGAAGAGTATGATAAGATCGATGCGACAGAGATGATGACTTGAGAGTGAGCAAAGAATAAGCTAACCCACTTGGGAAGTTAGAATATCTGTCATGCATGGTTGGGCGTGCTAGACCAAGCATGTTTGTAAAGAGCTTAGAAGATCAAAAGCCACACGCACTCCATATCGTCTTGATTAACTCATACATGTTTGAACCCAAAATTAACATTTTTTCCAGACAAGGGAGACTCGAAGAAATTGGGCCAATATCCGTGGCCCAAGCTATTTATTTCCGACAAGTTCGGAATATATTGTTTAGACGTACGTTAAATAAAGCCTACTTGGAGGCCAAACAATATTGAGGCAAATTTGAATATTCATTGATTTACTATTTAATTATCAAGATATTTGATAATTAATGGTGATTTGCTTGGTTGTCAAGACTGTGCGAGATGGGAAGATTATGCAAGACATCAAGAGCGCGAACATTTTGGGTAGGAATCAATCATCTTGATTGCAATCATCAAGGAAAGTATGATTATATGTATACATAGTTGCCCATGCATGTTAGGTCCAACGGTGGACCAATTGAGAAACAATGCACAAGATTCCCATGCAATTAAGGGGGACGTGCAAGCATGGACTCTTATTGATTAAGGAAGGAATAGTTTGGTGGGCCATCATCACTCTTCGCTGCCAATAAAATGGAAGGAACCATTAATTATACATGATTGCATGGCTAATAAGTCCCCGCGCGCGAAGAGTCCTCGCGAAGATATATATGAACATATATATGTGCATATCCTACAGTTCGCATCCAAGAAGATTGCGTCCAGGACTCTAAAAGGCAATTAACCTTTGCCTATATTCTAGCGACGACAGAGTTAATCTTTTATTGCCTACGATAGCTATCAAAACTATTAAGAGTTTTGATTTGATTCAAGGCCAATAACTGTGGCCTAAAATATAGTATTTCATTCCTATTAGGAAGGTGAATCTACAAGCAGCCTATATATAGAGGCTAAAGCGATACAACAAGGAAGAACTCTTCAATCAACTAATCTCTACAATTATCCAAGTCTCCCCGGAGCAACCTCTCTTAACAGTGACCACACTCCAGTCCCAGTCTCCTCAAGAGCCGACTGTCAGTGCCACCAAACCAACATGGCGACCGTACTTCCAACCCCAGTCTCCCCAGTACCACTGCCACCGATACTATCTCGACCAGCGAAGCAAGGGTAACGCCCTCGCAACCCAGCGAAGCTAAAGTCACGCTTTAGCAAACCCGTGCTTTCTCCCAACTTCCCAGTGATTGCTCTGCTTAGTCTACAACACTAAGTATCGATTCGGTGAACGCAAGAGACCACACCAAAGTCCTTACCCGTAAGGCAAGAAGTCCTTTTCCGAAAGGCATAGAAAAAAACCTTGTGACGAGGTTGGTGCTCTCCTCGTCCACAGCGTTTGGTAAGAAGTCAGGTTAAGAGACTCCGCCGACGACTGCACCCCACGGTGCTGGCACGCCCGCGCAATCACAGCAGCAAAAGAGACTGTTTGCTACCCGAACTGGTTTTGGAGCCAAACAATATATATATAAGATTCCTTCATTGCTAACCAACAAGGCAACAAGCATCAATGAACCTCTAGAACTTGGCCCCTGACAATTAAGTTAGCCATCCACTGATGCTCATTAGACCTCCTGCATCAATTCTTCCCAATTGAGTCCTGTAACTGTATAAGCAGCGATAGAAAAACAAGTACTTCTTAAATGAGTTTAACTAAAGCACAAGATGCCTTATTATGTTTAGTCTTCTAAGTAATGAAAATCGCAATTCATACTTGTTCTAAACTGAGCAAGCACCATGCCAGCTAATGAAGGACATACATCTCCGTCAACTTATTGTATACTAAGTTTTCTGCAATTTCTATATGAGAAGTTTACAATGAAAGTGATCTGTTAAGATAAGTTTTCTTCTTCAAAAGCACTTAAACATCTCAGCAATTTATGCAAGAAAATACTAGATAGCTAGGATTAGCCGCAGGGTCAAGGCTGACTGCATTAGATATATAGACAGAGACAAGTATAATTAGTAGTCCTCTATACCTAACGCGATAACTATAGTCCGAGACTACATAACCAAGTTCACCAACGGCAACCACAGCTACATCTGGGGCAACATTCTTGTCTTCTTGATATAGATGTCTGCAAATTAAGTTCGAGAGCAAGATCGAACTTGATCACAGCCAAATAAAATACAGCCCCTAATCAGGATCACACACTAATGTTCTGATTTGTGTCAAATTGTTGCAGGTAATAGAGTAGGGTTGAAATAAATTCTTGATCTGTCCACCACTTAACACCGAATTGAAAATTGTCATTGGAAAATTATTACGCTCAGAAAATAGAACTATGTTGTTTCACTAGATCGAGTTTAAGCTAAGCAATGTTATTTTTTTTTTTTTTGAAACAAAGGTTCATTGCATTAGATGACCAGCCAATAAGCCAGAGTCTAAACATACACTTAAAGACAGAAAAATGGCGGGGTAACTACCACGCTCCTATCTAAGTAATGTAAACTCATTACAAGTCGATTTTGAGCCCGCTTTGGAAGCGGACCCATAAACAAAGAACAACTCCGTGTCTTCTAGGGCAAAATCATTGACTAGCATCCCCATTAGCCAGGCGCGCAATTGCGGTACCAACAGAAAAGCCACTTCCCAGCAAACAAATAAGAGTCAGTTCCTCATCTATAAGCCGCTTCCGCCAGTCCCACTCAAGATAATTACCAATTCCGTGGAATCATGATCTAAAGTACGACTAGCACTTTAAAGACCTTAAAAAGCCCAAATAACCCAAGTAGGTCAAAGTCTCAGGTCAGGCCCGCCCGACGCGCTAAGTAATGAATGAGGGTGGCAAGACACCCTCCTTGGCAGCCCATAACTTAAGCCTAGGCTTAGAGCCCAGCAGCCCAAGTCTGAGCCCAGGCCCAAAAACCCAAGCCCAAACCCGAGCTACCCAAACATGAGCCCTAACCCTCAGGAACCAAGCCGCCGCTGCCGCCGTTCCTTCTGGCGGCCGCCCACAACTGAGCCTGACCATGGTGGACTCAAATCACAAAACAACCAACGCCTCCAAGCACCTGCACAACAGCCCGACGCCAACGAAACCAAACTCAAAACCTCGATCGGAGGCGGTCAAACACAGAAGAGTGCAGAACTACCGCGCTTGCTCCAAGCCCACCAGAGATCAGTAGAATCCGATCCCCTCAATACGCAGATCCGAACTCCAATCGATCAAACACCCGGATCCAATTCCACCCACCAACGATCAGGGCAGAAACCTCCGGCGCACTCCTCTCGACGCTGGCGTCGCTATGCACAACAGATCCGGCCGGAACGCGGCGCCGCTGCTAGACTCGAAACCCTAGGTTTCGCTTTGGAAGCCAACGCTTGTTGAAGCCATCTGCTAAAGATGCTCTTACGCAAACAAAAATGATGGGTTTGTTACTTACTTGTGAAAGTTGTAGCTAAGCAATGTTATGTTTGCTAGCTATTATAATTAATAAGAAGGACTAAATATTGTTTAGTCCTTGAGCTTTTGACCATAAAACACTTCAGTCCCTGACATATTCTTTGTTCTTTATTTTATTTATATATATATATATTTTTTTTCAAACAGAAAGAAAGAAAGGAAAAAAAAAACAGAAAAAAAAAACAGAAAAAAAGAAAGGGGAAAAAAATTCCTTTTAGAAAAAAAAAAATAATTAATTAATTTAAAAAAAATAACTGAGGGCATAATAGACATTTCACAGTGACTTTTAGACGGCAAGGACCTATTGGTCTGAAATTTTGAAGTACAGGGACTAAACGTGTGAAATTAGAAGGTCGGGGACTGAAGTGTTTTATAGTTAAAAGCTCAAAGACTAAACAGTATTTAGTCCTAATAAGAATGATCAACTCATCATGGTATATTTTGTTACTTGTTTCAATTTTATGCATACAAGAAACATAGCCATATATGATAACCAATAAGCGCAAGTTTTCTAGCTTAAAATTAAGCTCGATAATTTCTAATGTATAGAAGGAGGGAACCAATCTCAAAAACTCCAGTCAAAACTAAGATAAGGACCAGTACAGCAGTACCGTTCCTTGTTCAGGCAAAGAGATAAGAAATTTAGATAGCTCCAGTCAACGAGTTCAGAAAAGGACCAGAGATATTTTGGTCATACAGATCAATCTTTGACTGAAAATCTTCAATGATCTGTTTATTTGGGGTATTTTTGTTCTTTTACCTTGTAGGGTTTCCACTAGCTCCGTTGTATATATCAATGTCTCCTTCCAGATTATAATCACCCATTGCCAATTTGTTCTCTCCAAATTCTCTGGCCATCTCAGTTAGAAAATCAGGACGAGGCAGAAACAGAAACAGAAAACCCTTGCTTTTTGCAAGAAGCCCAAAATCTTTTAGTTCGTTTTGACCATTGGCTTATCCACCATGGGAGACACCACTCTTGAGTTTTTAAGGCCGGCCAGCTCTCTTTTTCCCTTTACATCTGCTTGCATTTAGTCTATTTTCCTTTCCTTTTACATGAAATCAATTTGTTGTCCCCCGTTTCTGAATTCTAATGTTGGCTTGTTCCAAATTTCCGGTTTGAAGATTTTAATGAAATCGGTAGAATGGGAAAGCCACTCAAGGTGACCCATTTATAACTTGTCTGTTATAGATTTCTTTTTATGCCTTCTCAATGCCTGTGTTGTTTTCGCTTCTTTGGTTTGTTTATGAATTAATACTAGATATGTGATACTAATTAATCATGTTCCACAGGAGGATTGTTTTCAGTAATATTAAGATGGCAATCACTGATTGGGGAAGCTATTGCACAAATTGGTCGTCTCTGTTTTTCCTTCTTTGTTCCTGAACTCTTTGGCCAGATCAGAACAGCTACTCCACAACTATGTCCGAAACCTCGGCCCCAACCCCTGCCTCTGCCTTGGCCTCGACCATTTCCACCCCTTCCTTGGCCACGATCTCCTAGCCGGCAACAAAGAACCTTCGCCACAGTCTCGCGGGTACTGCGGTCATACTCTAGGAGGTTTGGTCACCATTTTCATGTTGTTGGGTCGAGCCATTTTCTCTGTCTGGTATCTCTTCCTTCTCTAGATTTGAGATTAAGGTTTTTTAGCTATAATGCTACCGCCAACCCTAAAATATTTATATGGCCGTCCAAAACCTCAATCCTAAAATTTCCTCATTATAGACCAGAAAACTGTTTTCTTCAACAGCTCCAGTGCTTCCTTTGGGTTCTATTCTTCTTCGTTCAGATCAGCTCATAGAATGCCTTCAAGTTGCATTTTTGCTGTGTGTAAGAGTTTGTAACTTCCAGTACTAATCAAATCTAAAGTTAAAACATTGCACAGATAGAAGTTAAGACATAGAGCAGAAGCAACTTTTTTCCATTGAAAAGCTTTTTAACTTTCAGCACCAATCAAACATCCACAAGAAAAAGAAATCCGCAGTCTATTTGCCCCAATTCAACACAAAAGCAAAGCACATGCACTTGAACTATTAGGAGTGATTGTTATGTTGCTATGTCCAAGGGTGAATTCAAAGAAGTACAAAAACCTTGGGTGAAAAGGCCTTTGCTATTGTGTTGCCTGGTAATGAAATTAGGACTGCTTGTTGTTGGGAAAAGTAATAGAATGGAAATAACAACTCCAACCACAAAAGGATAAATATGCAAGGAAATAAAATGAGTAAAAGAAAGTGAACACCAGATATAACGTGGTTCAGCAAAATGCCTACGTCCACGGGGCAGCAACAACAAGAACTTCCACTATGATAATGTGGGTACAAGAGATACACAACTTCAAGAACACTACTTGAAGGAAACTCTCTCTCTCACTTGTTTTGCTACCTAACCACAACTACACTCTCAACATGCAGTAAAACACTCTTCACTCTCTACTTGGATGAAGATGTTTTTCTCACACCGTTTGTAGTTTGGGCTCTCTGCCACTTTTGGTTTCTGCCCTCTCTTTTTGCTTCTCTCCTTTTGCACACCTCTGCCGAGATGGGAATATATATATACTCCTCTCTCCAGCTCCTTTAACAAGAAAAGGATTAGGAAAAAGGAATAGTTGCATGCTTTCACTTTCCATGTCTTCTGTCTTGTTTGCTGCTACTTTAATTTACTTTCTGTCTCTTGCTTTCTTTCTTTGCCTCCCACGTTCTTCTTCCTCCAATTAAGGAGGGATGGCCCAACAATCTCCCCCTCCCGACTTAGATGGAGGGATGCGTCAATCCTGACGCGCTTCTGCAAAACTCAAACTTTTGTTGTGGGACAACTTTGGTCAACATATCTGAAATGTTCTTGTTGGTGTGGATTTTCCTCAACTGGAAAAACTTCTTTGACACTGCATCTCGGATCCAATTATACCGATGATCAATGTGCTTAGTGAGAGGGTGATACATTGAATTTTTGCTCAAGTGAATAGCACTCTGACTATCACAATGCACCACATAATTTTAATGAAATTATGTTATGTTGCTATGTCCAAGGGTGAATTCAAAGAAGTACAAAAACCTTGGGTGAAAAGGCCTTTGCTATTGTGTTGCCTGGTAATGAAATTAGGACTGCTTGTAAGATATACTATTGAGTGAATAAGAATTGTTTCGAAGGTTTCGTGTTATGTGAAAATGCTTCTGGTTTCCTACATGTTGTGCGCACTTATCTACCTTATCACGTTTGAGACTACATAGTTTCTATTGAACTCATCTATTTATTCAAAAATAGTCAAGGAAGCCAAGGAGTGAAACAAGCAAAGGAGAGGATTTGGATCCTTTCACACTCTAAACCCGACTTTTTGCACGAGTCACTGATATGTTCGAAATCACAATTTTTAAAGGATTAATTTCAGTTTACCCCCCTGAGGTTTGGGGGTGTCATCATTTCACCCCCTCTACTTTCAATTTTGAATTTTTACCCCCTGAGCTTTTCAATTTTCCTTAGCCGTGCTCAATCTGTGATGTTCCGTCCAAATTGGACGTTAAATCCGATAATAGGGCCTACTTCGAAGGCTAAAATGGTCATTTTATGACTCAAAAAAAAAAAGAACAAAAAAAAAAAGAGATTCGACCTCTCTCCCCTCTCTTCCTAAAACCACTCATCTCTCTCTCTCTCTCTCTCTTCTGCTCCCTAGCCTCGACCAGCGACGGCGACCCAGTGGTTCTCCACCGTTCGGCCACCTTCGACTGAAAGTGTGGTTGATCTAGAAGACGCGAGAGCAGCTCGAAGCTTCTGACCCGAAAATGCGTCGACGACCCGAGGAAGAAATCGGCCAGAACGCCGTCCTCCGTCCACCTCTCCGAGGCGGACCACCGGCAATAGCCTCGTCTCACAGTCGCCTACGTCCCTACAGTCTCGGATCATACATGCATCGACGGTGAACGGAGAATCGACGACTGGAAGCTCCGAGACTTCTCCGGCGATTTCCGCGAGTTCCCGCGACTCCGGCCACCTTCTGGGCTGCATTTGGTATGAAATCTCATCTCCTCGTCATACTCTACAAGCATGTACAATTAGATTTTGAATTTGATCGAGTTTTGACAATTTCGTTTCTGGGTTCCTCTCGGCTTCGACGCCGTCACTGACGCAGGCGACTTCCCCGGCCTTTCTGAGCTTGGTTTCTGGTTCGACTACTTCTCTGGACGAGACCTAACTTCGATTAAGAGCTAAAGTCTGGAAATTTCTAGGTGGGTGTTGTTGAATCCTCAGTTCATCGTCATTCAAGTTTCTGGAAAACGTTTGGTTCCGAGATCGAAATAAGGTGAGTTGAGTTACATCTGGTTTTGGTGAATTTCGACTGTTGTTACATTGTTCATCAGTTAATGAACTGAGTTGGTTGGTTTGGTTGAAATCAGATTATCTTGGTTTTGTGTGAGTTGAGTTTAATTTTGAAGGAGTTGGAATTGTGAGGAATCTGTTATGGGTATCGCCATTTTAGACTGAAATTGATTGCTATGTTGTGTGCTCGCTGTGAATCGGAACCTTGCTGAGATTGGTGAATTAGATTGTTGTTATTCCAGTGAATTGGTAAAAGATGTGAATAGGTAAATGGTTTGTTTGTGTATGTTGTTAATTGATCATAAGTAAGGGAAGGAAAATAACATATTGGGTGGCCTTAGTAAATTCGGGTGCACCTAATATGTTTGAAATTTAAGTCGTTGCTTGATTTACTTCGACATAGTCGTCAGAGGGTTAAACTGAAATTAATCTTATTTTTTTTGTCTTGAAATGACCATTTTAGCCCTCAAAGTGGGCCCCATTATCGGACTTAACGACCAATTTAGACGGAAAATGAGACATTGGGCACGGAAGACAAAAATTGGAAAGTTCAGGGGGTAAAAAAGTGAAATTGAGAGTCGGGGGGTGAAATGATGACACCCCCAAACCTCAGGGGAGTAAACTGAAATTAATCCTTTTTTAAAACATGAATTACCAATCATCCAACCACTTTTTCTTATTCTACGCTTATTCTTTATTTTTATTTGTTTATATTTGAGACCGTGAAAACTTTGGATCACCACCATAAATAATTCTAATGTCATGTACAAAAAATTGTCCAGAAGATTGATATTTTCTTGATAGCCAAATCCGACATCACAATAGACGATCGAGGAGGGAGATAGAAGGCAACAATGAGAGATGGTCTCGTTATGAACCCAAATTCATCTCTCATTGACGTGATTGTTCGCCGATAGATATGCATTAAGCCATTAAGGTCTTGATAAAATTCTATTGCAACAAAAATCAATGTAATTGTCTTGCATCCTTTTTTTTTTTTTTTTTTTAAAGGGATTTGGAACCCAGCCAAGCTGAGAGGCTCATCCCCACGCCTGACTTATTATATTAATATTAGGGTTGGGCATAGAGGGAGACATAAAACCTTGACCTCTAGCACCAGTACAAAAATCCTCATAGAGTACATCCTGGATAATCACAGGAGACCCATCTAACCAAACATCATCTATATAATTAAGACTAGCAAGATGCGCCAATCTATTGGCTACACTATTTGCTTCTCGGAAGATATGCCTAATCTGAACAGAGTGTAAAGATGTCAAATACGACTTACAGTCATCGATAATGCGCCCTAACTCAGATTGATCTTCCATAGTTTGTTGTAACGCAGCAACCACAAGCGAGCAATCACTCTCTAGGTCAATGGCACCCCAATATTGGTGAATAGCCAAAAGAAGTCCAGCCCTACAAGCCTCTGCTTCCATGTGCGTAGCAGAAAGGACATGAGGGAAATAACGAGCCATCACTGCAATACAAGTACCAAACTCATCACGTACCACAATACCCACACCACCATCCCTAAACTCTGGTATGTAGCTACCATCCACATTAATTTTCAGCCGGCCACGAGGGGGAAGCTCCCATTTTGTTCTAATCCTTGGGTTCTTTTTCAGCCCAACCGGATGATGTTTATGAAAATCCTCCAGGAACTTCGAAGCCCACTGTGCTGCACTAGAAGCATTGAAGCACGTGCCCTCCCAAAGGACATTGTTCCTCTCAGTCCATATGACCCACATGACCATGCAAAACAACTCAAATTGACCTCCATGCAATAATTCCATGACATTAAGAACCCATTCCTCCAAATGACGTCCAGGAACATTCTTCACATGCACACCTAAGTTACTAGCCAACCAAGTACCGCCAGGAATGTCACAATCCTTAAAAAGATGAATGCCATCCTCAATTGAACTATTGCATAGAACACATTTCATATGTGGGAGAGAGACACGTCGTGCAAGGGCAACTTTAGTAGGTAGAATACATTTTAAAACTCTCCACATAAAGGACCGTACCTTAGGAGGTGTACGTGCATGCTAGAGTCTTCTCCAGAATTTACTATTGACCCCAAAAGAACCATTAGATGCAGACGCCCTAGATACTCGATCAACTGCATTCCGAGCCACATGATATCCAGACCGAACACTATAACAGCCCTTCTTGTCATAGTACCATGTTAATCTGTCCTCTGGACCACTCGTACTTAGAGGAATGCGCCCTATTATTTCAACTTCTGAAGGCGAAAATAGCTCCTGTAGCATCGCAAAATTCCACTCATGCAGATCACTAACAATTAAGTCAGCCACCCGTAAATTCTCTAATCCATCCGGGGGTCTAGTGAAGGGCTTAAAACTGAAGGGAAGAGGCATCCACGGATCAGACCAAACCGAAATATTAGAACCATTACCAACCTGGAACCGTAGCCCTTTCTTCAGCAATTCTCGTCCAAGCATGATACTCCTCCAGGCATATGAAGCTCCACCCACCAACCCAGCATCCAAAAAACTACAATCCGGGAAATATTTTGCTTTATAGAGTGAAGCAATAAGGGAGGTAGGGTTTTGTATGATTCTCCACCCTTGCTTAGCAAGCAACGCCTGATTAAATAGAACCATATTCCGAAACCCTAATCCCCCTTCTGTCTTAGGCAAACAAAACTTCTCCCAAGCTAGCCAATGGATTTTCCTATCGTTCAACTTGTCACCCCACCAGAATTTAGCCATTAAGCTATGCATCTCCTGACACAAGTGTTGCGGTAACTCAAAGCAACTCATTACGTAAGTAGGGATAGACTGAGTAACAACCTTGATCATAATTTCCTTCCCTGCAGCACTCAACATCTTCTCTCTCCATCCTCTTCCGACCGTCTCAAAGCAACTCATTACGTAAGTAGGGATAGACTGAGTAACAGTCTTGCATCCCTATCTTTACTTGGAAAGATTAACATTCTATTTTCAACTAAAAAAATAGATAAATAAAAATAAAAAAACGAACATTATGTAAAAAGAAAGAAATTTACAAATCAGAAACAATTTGGAGGGAAATTTGATTGGAACTAGAATTCTTTAACTTCGGTAAAACAGTTAAAACAATGTTTAATTCAAAAAAGGTTTTCTTACTGCAATCTCTGCATATATAAAAAGAGAACTAGCAGGCGGAACCATGAATTTCCTTGGTCCTTGGGCCAGTGCGTGGAGTGAGTTGGGCTTAGTCGTTCCTCAGCTGGGAGGTAGTCAATCTCCCGATTCCTGGATCCACAATCAACCCTGTTGACTGTGGGTCGGAGCCCATACCCCGTGGGAGTGATTCATTGTGAACTCATTTTACCATTTAAGGACTCATTTTACCACTTTGATGACTCATTTTACCACTTAAGGACTCATGTGGTAACTAAGAAAATTACCACTTTAAGGACTTATGTTACCACTTTGAGGACTAATATTACTATTTTGAGTACTCATTTTACCACTTTAAGGCAATTATATGCATGTAATGCGTTAAACACATTGTGAAATTTCCCAATTGTTAATTATATTCTTTCATTAATCTTAATTATATTTCTCTATATCATTATTACGAGTTGCATGTGATAAATTGTCCCTTTATGATTTATCAGATCTAACAAGAACAAAGCTTACGATAAACAAAAAAAAAGTCATTAAAAAACCATTGATATCTTGTGTAGAGAGAGATTATGCAAGTGAAAGAGAAAAGTGCACGAAACAGGTAATATCTCGCCGTCTGTGGCAATCGAACCTACGACCATACGATTAAAAGCCGTGTGCTCTACCGGCTGAGCTAAGACGGCATTTGTGTTTGATTTTCCCAATTAATATCGGGACTTTAACTTTGTATTTCACACTTGGAAACTCTTGTGTTTTTGGAGACTTGGCAGTTTGGTACCTTTGGCTTCTCCTACAGTAACACTCTGGATTGCTCGATTTGAGTTGAAGAGCTGAAGCCGAAGAGCGAGCTCCAGTGCCTCAACAACAATGGCGGAAATCATAGAACCTCTCATCCCTGCAGATCAGACACCTCAAGCAGAAGCAGATGAACCGCCTCCAGACTTCGATCCCGAAACCATGCGTAAAACCAAGCCAGGCCTCAAGCGCCTCATCCTAACCCTCTCTGTCCTCTTCTCCTTCATTTTAGGTCATCTCTCTCTCTCTCCCTCACTCTTACTCTCACTATCTCTCTCTTACTCTTAAATTTACTGCTTCTTTAACTCCGATTTTCTACACAGGCGTCCCGTTAATCTACAAATCCGTCGAAATTTACCGCGCGCCATTGCCGTTCCTCGAAATCGATTCTCTCTCAGCTGAAATCGATTCCAATCCGCTTCTATTTCCGTGTCGTTTCCAAGCAATCTTCGTCGGCTTCGACTCCAAATCCTCCACTACCTCTCTGGAATCTTCCATTCTTCACCAAATGACCGAATTGACTCGCCAAACGCCTCAATGCGGCACCTGTAGCCCCAACCACAGCGTCTCAGTACTCCTGGACTCCGATTCCGACCGTCTCGTCGGTGCCGTTGATTTCGACGGCGATGATGAGGCTGTGGATGAGGCTCTGCAGGCTGTGTTTGGGGTTGGTTCAGGCTCCGGCTCCGGCGGAGAGGTGTATACGGTGGTGGTGGTGAACAGGGGTGGGGAGGAGGTGAGAGCCGTGGTGGGCAAGTATAGGAATGCTTGGATTCTCGGTAGGGTTTCGGAGGCAGAGGCGGTGGCGAAGGCGGCGGAGGTGTTTGTTAAAGTGTTTGTGAATGGTGGGAAGGAGGAAGGATTGATTCATGGCGAGTTTATGCCTGTTGGTGCTGATGGAACACTTGTTCTGTCGTTCAATTTGCTAAATGCAGACCCTCGAGATTGGATTTATGATTGGTATGGAGCTTCATATATTCGCATTTGAGCACATTTGCTATGAATGCTTTGTTTATTCATAGTGTTACGTTAACAGCATTGTGTTGTTGTATTGTATTCCATCATGAAAAAAGTTAGATATTCATAAGTGATTAGTTTCTGGAGTTATATGCTTTATGTTCTGAATCTAGTGATTATGTTTCTTGATCTGAATTGTGTTTAAAACTAAGTTGAATGGTCTGGTAGATCAATAAGTTATTCCTTTTTTGTATATGCTTGAACGCTTATTGAAGTTGAGTCCGCAAAGTTGTATTCCAGTATGCTGATTCGCATATACTGCAGGGACTTTCAGACAGTAGATGAGATTCTGTTGGCTCCAATGATTGAGGCTATGAAACCTGTAGCAAACATAAGCGTGGAAAGTCAGGTAATAGGTCCATTGTTTCTTTTGAAAATGTTTACACCATTGAATCTTTTGGTATTATCACCCACCTGGCTTGTCATTTTTATAGGTTTTGATCTGTTTTTGTTGTTTGTCTCCCTGGGCAGGTGTTATACCATGTGCCGAAGTCCTCACTGTCTTACTGGGATGATAACTGGGACAGCTACATTTTCAGTACCAAGGATCTTCCTTTCTTTGTAAGCTTCAATAAGCCCTTTCTTTGAATATGTTTTAGTTGTTCTATATATTCATGTATGTATCCATGTTTAAACTTATTTATATGAATTATTACTGTATAATTTCGATAGGTAAATTCAAACGAATGGCACTTGGATACATCCATTGCAGCTGGTGGGAGGTCAAAGATGTTGCACTTTGTGGTGTATATTTCTCACTCAATTCTTTCCTCAAGTATTCTCATTTTTATGTACTTTCTGATTATAGGTTCTGTTCACGGGAGTTAAATGCAGGGCACATTAGATCAGTAATAAAGTATCTATCATGAGAAATTTTGCAAAATGTGCACTTTAGTTGACCTCTTTCTCACTCTTAATCTCACTTGTGCACTTTCAAATGTGTTTGCATGTATTGTATTCGAGGGCTTGGGAATGTCTATTGAATGATTGTCAGGGGTTGCCAAATATTGTGGGTGAATCCTTTACTTAAGAACTATCTTTTAGGTTAACAGGAATTGAAACTGTACTGATTTAAAAATTTCTTTTAGCATTTTCCTATTTAATGAGAAACTACAGAACATATGCATACATGCATTCCTCTAATCTCTTCAACCTATATCAGTTTTCATGTTAATGATATGCTTCATATGCTTCCATCAGAGATATATATTCTATTCACAACTCACAATGCGAGTTTTTCCTCTTTCTTGACTTCCTGCTCACAACTTGTTCTCAGATATATACCATCTGCAAAGGAGTGCCCTCTTCTTCTACAGCTTCCAGATGGGCAGATTTCCAAGACAAATAGCTTTATATCTCCAGTTTAGTTGTCTTGCCATCATCCTCTTTATATCTTCTTTCGTCTGATTTTTGTAGTGTAATTTTCTGACGTGGCTAATTTTTTTATTTATTGTTTTACAGATGTGGGGAGGTGTTATTGTGTTGAATCCCCAATCATGCAGAAAGAATTCAGAAAGTAAGCATCCTTCTAGGCATACAATTTTGCATGAGGTTAGATGCTTTTTATGACACAACTTTAAATTTTCAAAGTGGGAAGTGCATAAAGCTTACCTACGTTTGTTTTTAGTTGTTATTTTTAGCTTCACTTTCTCCCAAGTCGAATTGGAGGCCAAGTATAGTTAATCTCAGAATTCTGTAGTATCCAACTGGAGGAGCTGTTAACTTATAACTTAATTGCTTATCTTAAAGTTTCCTAATTACTCTGAGGCATGTGAAAAGAAATCATTTTCCAGAAGAATGCTCACAGCACATAGGTCAAAAAATCATATGTGCGACATCAAGATTTGAGTAAAAGGAATATTGGTGTATATAAAGCAATAAACACATCACACTTTATGCATATAGAACTACATAGAAAGATACATGTACAATGTGGTCAGAAAGTCAATCAAAACCCCTTCAACTATGTTAAACCACCTTAATCATTTCTTTATTTCTTGTTAACTGTCATTACTTCACCATTGTCAACTTAGTCTAGGTGCAATGTATTAATCCTATGTAATTGCCTATATTCAGCTCTAGGTACAATTCTTCCCATAGCAGGTCATTTCTTGTACCTACTTTAACGCCTCTCAAAGAATTGAATAGACACAGTGAAATTCACAAACTCCTTCAAACTTGTTAATCAAAACCTGTCATCAAGCTGGGTGTGCTTTTAGTACGAGTAATGTATAGAGAAAGAAGTAACATGTGTATAGTTAGAAACTTTATTTTAACTGCTTGTTTTCTTTTATTTGTAGAAGAACTTTGTGACTATCACTAATAAGTTGGTTCTGGTTGCCAGAACCAGAACCAAAACAAAAATCACATATCAATCAGGCTCCAAATAGAAATTAGATACGGCTTTGTTTATGAAGTGCTTTGGGTTTGGTATGTGTTCTTTCTTTTCTGGTTACTGTTTTTGTTTTTGTTTGAGCCCATCATACTTGGGCTCTGATTATTTCTGGTTTTTTCTGTTTTCAAGTAAGAAACAACTATTTGGGCTTAACTGCACAGCTTACGATTTGCTGATTATTTCTGTTTTTTTTTTTTCCTCTTTCTGTTTTTAAGTAAGAAACAACTATTTTTGAATTATCAGTTCTTTTTGAAGTCGAAATTACTAGAAGTGGATATTCTATTATCATAGATGTGTTCTACTTAGTTTGAGATTGATGCTTAGAGTTTCTGATACAGGATCTGCAGAAGGTTTTTGAGGTTTTCATGGGGCAGTTCCGCCAACTTTTTAGTTTTAAATCTGATAACTTGTATGTTGGGGCTTCAGGCACGTACAACCTTTTACCTAGTGAAAGAGGCTTCACAGTATGGTAAGAAGAAAGTCTAATTAAAGTCAAGTTAGGAACTTGTTGGCTTAATATTTTTGCTGCATGCGTGATTATAAAAATAGAATGTGAGTTTTTTTTTTGTGCTAGATGAAGGATCAGTCAGGTATGAAGCTAAAACCATGTTTTTTCTTTTGGGCCACATGTTTAGCGTACTAGGCTTCACAGTATGGGATGAACAGTCTAATTAGTCATCTCAAATGTGTTGTGGCCTTGATAATTTTGCGCATTCTTGCTTAATAAAGTAGTTCAATCATTGGATATTTCATATGAAATTTGCAAAAGAAACATCACTTAAAGCTGAAAGTCCCTAAAACCCCCAACCATGTCAATGCCACCAATTACTAAATATTGTTTTACTTAAAAAAAAAAAAAATAGGTACTCCTATGCGAATTTTCCGCATTCATAATAGTGCTTATCTGGTATACAAGGTGTACCTTGATGTGCCATCAATTGTTCTTGTACATCTTAGCTACTTATCAAAATAGTACTTCTTAAGGGCCAAAATTGATGTTCTTGACCAGCAATACTACTTTTGTGCAGGGAATTAGATGTTCTGTCACGTATGCATACGTGCTTCAATCTTCATTCATGTGCCACAACCCTTGGATCTCTCTCCAGATTGGTATGCTTAAGTTGGTCTCTTTTCAGTTGCTTCTATTGAGAATAAGCAGTAAAAAAACTATTTCTCTAATTCAGCCAAGGGTAACAAGTTTCTCCATGCAGGTTCAATCCTTGCCGAGGATGATTATAAAGGATGAGATTGGAAAGCAGGTGACTGTTACATGTTTATTAATGGAATTTACTAACTGGTGATGGAATATTTGTTCTCCATTACATGAGTACAACTGTTTTAAGTGTTCATCCTTGTTGATATGCATTATACATTCCTTAACAAGTAAAGCACAAATGCGATGAAAGAAAGATTTAATTATGTTGACACGCAAAATAAAAGCGTTCGGAAAAGAATTCTGTAGAAAATACATCTGCCATGTTTCACAATGTAGCTTCATTTTACATAAACAAAATTAAATGAAAAGAGAGGTAGTTTAATAGGTTTTCCCGTGAAAAGATTCCTGAAACCGAATTCTCAAGCATGCTTCTTGAAATGTATGTTTCATTTTACATCAGAAGCACATTATTTCGGTAGAGGTCGAATGTTGGCCATCACTTTTTTACTGAAGATTTATTATTGCCAGTGAACACAAAACTGAGGTCGTGACCCTCTTAGAGGCGTGTTCAATTACATCAAAGTAATAGTCCTCCTTTCATGATTAGATTATCAGCAAATTTTTAGAAAAGATGTGTTTAGTTCTCTGGGGTTGCAGTGTGCTAGCTGTTATTTGGGTGCTATGGATGGAAAGAAATAGAAGATTCTTTGAAAATTTTAGAGCTGTAGGTTTGGAGGAGCTTTTGGGACTCTGTATCGGCAGAATTTAGATATTACAGCAGATCTCTAAGTATGCTTGACTGGAGGGCAGCTGTAGTCTAGGCTTAGCAGCTTCTTTGGGTGATTCATCTGAATCATTTAAGTATGTGTGTTTCCCCTTCCCCCAAAAAAAAAAAAAAAAAAAAAAGGTTTGTGGTGCTTTTCTTTCGAGTTTCTGCCAGTCTTTTTCTTGTTGCGTATGGATCTCTAGTCCACTTCTATTGATTCATTCTATTGATCAGTAAAATTTGTTTCTTAAAAAAATTTAATTATGTTTTTGCTCTTGCATGATAAGACAAAAAGTACCTAAAATTTAGGGGTTGTCTCCTGCACAGGTGAAGTATTCTCTGGAGGCAGCAAAGTTGGCTCAAACTAATGCCTCTCTCGGTGTTTATGACGCTTCTGCTGGTATGTTCTAATTCTCTTTCTGGTCTGAGTTTACTCGTGGCTTCATTAAAAAGGACTTTTTGACTTTTATCTCATATTGCAAGAAAACTGAATCATATAGTTCTTTCATTCAGTGTCTTCTAGGCAAGCAAGGTCTCTAGCAGAGGATGCCTTTTTTCATCCATCGATTATGTCGGTCAGCTACTATTCGTTCGAGCATTGTTTCGCTGTCTATTCGGTTTGTTACCTACACCTGTTTATATGGCCAAAAATTTAAGGGGTTATTTTATTTATTATTTGTTCTCATATGCCAACTCTTTTGCTCTATGCACAGCCTTTCTTTCTGCCAGTTTCGATGCATGTTATATTGGCGGCTCTAAGAGAATGGAGAAGATACAAGAAAGAAAATAAGAAGTACTTAGTATGGAAGGCCAAAATGAAGGATGCATCGTAATCATATCAAGTTGTCATGGAGCAGGTTATTATTTGGTTAGAAGGCCAGAAGACAACCGAAAAGCAGTTCAGCTAGCCCTTTCGTGTTGGCCTAAGTGACTAAGGAAGTAGGGACAAAGTTACGATAATGATAGATCATATGTTGGATTCATCCCAATCTGTGCAACAAAAGATACATGCCCTCAAAATGTATTCCATTTGAGGGTTGTTAACTCATTTCTTAGGCTTTCAAGTCAGCTGGTGTATCTTGGAGCATGTTATTCCGAGAAAAGAAAAGAGAACTGGAGATGTATTTATCTTGAATTCATATAGAAAATAACACTTTTGTGGATTTGATCAAAACCCGTTGTATGTATCAAACACAGTTGCTAGAATAGCTTCAATAGAATTTTTTTAACATTATTTTTAAAATAAAAATACAGTAAAAATTAGATAAATTTATAAGGTTGGAACTACAGGAAATTATTAATTTAGCGGGATGATTATTTAATTGATAAATTAATAATTATTAATTTATTAATAAAATAATAAAGTATTAATTAAGAAAAAATTGTATGGTTAACATATATCAAGGTTGTCCAATACCATTTGGTCTAGTGGCATGAGTCTCCTATTTGTAAGTGGGAGGTCGTGAGTTCGACTCACAATAGACTAGTTGTATTTGATTAAAAAAAAATGTATATCAAAGTTAGTATGTACACGATGCGATCACGAATTTAGGACACGATGCTACTCACCTAACTGTCTGGATCAAGAAATTGTTGATGCTTGCGCTCAATGCCTTTAATTTCGATCAATTTAGTTATGGTTGTTTTAGAGGTTTCAAGTTGTAATTTTTATTTTCTTCTCAAAAAAAGAAAGAAAAAAAATAGTATGTACATACATTATACCAAGAGTTAAGTACACGTACATCAAATTAAGAAATACACAAAACAACGAACAATTTTATAAATGATCAAGTGTTTCAAAAATGAATTTCATATCAAACCACTCCCACCCCCCACCCCACACGTCTCATCTTCTTCATCTCTCTTCTTTCTCATCTCCTACATCTCTCTTTTTCTCTCATGGTCTGCATTCTGCATCTTTCTTCTTGCTTTACTCTCTTCTGTCTCTTGTTCACTGAAATCAAAGTATCGAACCCATAAATCTGCTTGAGCCTTGAGGACGTCTGCTTTGCTGCTTGAAGAATTGAAGACTGAAACTTGAAAACCCAGAAAGTATTCAAAGCACCGTGCCAGAGAGAGAGAATAGAGGGAGAGAGGTTGTGCGGCGAGGTTGGTGTATAGGTTTCTGATCGGGTTTGGTTTTGTGTTTTGTGGAAGAGTTTAAAAAAAATAAAAAAACACTGAAACGCCTAATCGCCGACCGCCCAGCACCGCCTAGGCGGCCGAGTTTCTACCCAACGCCTAGCTCGATCGACTAGGCCAGAATCGGAAAGGGGTGGAGGCGCCTAGGCGGCCACCTAGCCCGTTTTTTAGAACCTTGTATACATCTTCATTCAATAGTCATCTCTTTATGCAATCAAATACATGGTGGGTAGAAGACGTCGGGCAGAATACGAGAACGTCTTCTGCCTCTCACGAGCCTAGTGGTCCTACAACTGTTTCTCACGACGAGGACGACGGAGGCGGCGACTACAACGGTGGCTCTCGCATTTCGCTTGAGCTCAGGCTGAATTGCCTAGCTAGCTCATTAACTATTTACCTGTATTATACACAAGTTAATGGTGAAAGTCTGTTTTTGTTCCCCATTTTTGTTATATATACAATAGCCTGTTGAGAAATTCTTGCAAAACAAAGCTACACCACGTGGCGGTGCGGTTGGCCAATTAAAAAAAACAAAATGGTGAAAGTCAGTATTTAGTGCCATATTAGCACAAAATGGTGAAAGTCAGTATTTTGTTACACTTAAATATTCTTATACTAATATGTTTTGAAAGATGTGTTATTTATTATTATTTTTTTTTATTTTTTTTTTTATTTTTTATTATTTATTTTTTTTTTTTGGAGAAAGATTGTGTTATTCCTAGATGATTACTGAAATGATTTTAGTTTTGTTAGTTAATAATATTTGACCCTCCTAAGTAAGATTTTTGGCTATGCCACTGGTAACGATTGTCTATGCTAAGATTTCTGAAAGTCCCGCTCGTTAGGGTTTAGGGAATGGCACACCAAAAGCCACGGCAAACTGAAAGAGCAAAAGAAGCCTAAATTTAGCCTAGAGTGTACAAATGGGCACCTCCATTTTAGCTATTAAATTTTCAAGCTTCAGTACTGCATCTAGAAGCTGTGGGAACTAGGGATGAAATCTGCTGTCCCCAAAAATACTGTGCCAAACCAGTCCCCATGCATTCATTGGTCCACAAAGAATAAAATATGGAACAAAAGATTAAGAAAATATTTTCTTAATCTTTATGGACCAATGAATGCATGGGGACAGGTTTGGCACAGGGTATTAGGGACAGCAGATTTCTTCCCGTGGGAACTATAAGCATAGTTAGTGGTGGAGCCAGAAATTGAACTCAAGTGTTTATCTTTGAATTTTAAAATCATTAAAAAAAATAGTGTTAATGTCTTTTTGTTGAGAAGAAAGAATAGTATTACTGTTAAAGAAAGAAAGAAATTTAAGCAAAAAAAAGTGCATTGTTGGTAACATAGCTCGAACCTGGGACCAGGTTGGACCAAGTTCACATGGTGGAAAGCTTCCACTACTGCAGCAACATAGCTTCTATGGGCATTATCAAACTATAAACTTTTATAGTGTAAATCTCACTGGGGCACCGAACCCACCGTGCCCCAACGTGGCTCCGCCCTTGAGCATAGTACATGTCACGCTCCAAACTCTACCCTTCTTCTAAATAAGGTAACCCGTAACCCCTCAAGCTGCCACTGTTATGCTTCATTTCAGGGTCAAAGTTAGTTTTTTCATGGGTTAAATACTGTTTACTCCTTGAACTTTTACCCAAAGAGCACTTCAGTCCTTATCTTTCTAATTTCACACGTTTACTCATTGTACTCTCAATTTTGGACCAATAGGTCAATTCCGTTACTCTTCGTCAAAAAGCTCCGTTAACTGGATGACGTGGCAATCCCTACCCCATTAAAATGTCTATTATACCCTCAGTTCATCTTTTTCTTTTTCTTTTTTATCTTTTCTTTTTTAATTTATACACTTCAGTACTTGGGTAGGGACTTCATGGCCGAGATGTTATGACTTGATGTTTGCTAATTTCTAACCCTTCTTCTTTATCAGTGAGAGAGAGGTCATGGATGTCATACAAAATAAACTTATTTATAACCTTATGTCATGCTACAAACCACCAAAAGCGAAAATCTAAAAACTAAGATTTGTAGGAAAACTGAGGGGATGAAAGGAAGGAGCTATGTTAGTAACTACAAAAGAAAATTATGCTAATCACGGTTGGATAATCCAATGGTGTAAAAAAAACTTAATTATTTACACTGTTGGATTTACATCCAAGGGTGACTGGTCATACTTTCTTTGGTAAGAACAAGTGAACATTATTGTTGATATTATTTTGGAATTTTCAGAATTCAAATTAAAAAGTAAATTAACGTATTTCAAAAGACTTTTGTTTTCAAATTTTCTCATTTTTATTCTCTTACTTTATGTTCATTTGGTTGTATCCAGCTATATATATACACACACCCACACCCCTGTGAAAGCAATGAATTTGGTAAATTTGGCATCTGCCAAAACCAATCGAACCTTTTCTTTTTAAAATATGTAGGCGGAGTATCGTTAGTGTTTCATAGCTCCTCAATCATAGAAATTATTTCCAATCCGAGTCTTAAACTCCTTAGACACAGTGTTTGAATGTTTCTCATATGTATCGGAAGTGATTCCAATAACACTATATATTTCAAGAAAATACTAGGAACTGAGATATCTAAGACTTTAAGATCTTCCATTCTATTCAATGTACCAAGTGTGTCCCTATCGTACCTCTCTTCATAACCTGTGCGTGACAACAACAAAAGCTCATGACTACTTTTATTGGCTGTCAGTGAAATACAAATGTATCCTCGGGGCCATTTTTCCAATGTCACTCCATTTCTTATAAGAAATGTGCCTTCACTCTCATCAAAGGCTATTTGTAAGCGCACAACTCGCACCACATCATGCATTCTTATAGCAACTCCAACAGCTTTCCTATATTTTTATTTTACTGTATTTTAGGGAAAAATGAGTTTCTTTTGCTCCAACAGATTCCCTATAACTATCCTCATTTTAGGGATAGTGAGGAAAAAAAAAACCAAATTTCCTAAATTTACAGCAATCTCTAAAATTTTGAGGAATGATTATAGAGATTTTAGAGATTGCTGTAAAATAGAGAATCTGTTGGAGTTGGAGAAAAAAAAGAGGTTAAAGATTTGACTTTTGCTTCCCTATAATACAAAAATTATAGAAAAGTTGTTGGAGTTGCTCATACAAACTCTTCTTTGTCACTGTCGAACAATAAATAGCAACTTTTGAGTGTGTCTATCAAGGCTTCTACATGATCCCTTCCTTGTACAACTAGATCAATTCCTTGAAAGACCCCATGAGTCACCAAATCTTCAACAGGTATATAAGTGCTTTCTCGAAATATACAACACAGCAGAAATGAGAATTTGGCCTCCTCTCTTTCCAGTAAGTCATAACTCACCCCTAATTGGCTGATACATGTGCTTCTTCATTCCTTGAATATCTCCCCTGAAAGGCTTTTTTAACAGTCCAAGTGCATCTTCCCAGATTGCTTTCTTTTTATTTCATAGTGCAGTTACCAGAGTCGAAATTGCAGCTGGTAACCCATCACATTCCCTGAATACTTATTCTGCTACTGAATGCAACTCAGGATCAGATTCAATGTAACCTCCAGCCATCTTCTTAAACAGACTCCGTGCATCACTATCAGGCAAAACACAAACGGGGAATTTCTTTCTAGTTTTTTCCATTTCATTGAATATATCTTGTTTCGTGGTGTTACCAAGATTTTACAACTTTTTATATCAAGTGGGAATCCCTATTTTCCACAGATCCAGGGTTTGCCAAACATTATCTATTACTACTAGAACACTCATAGTACCAAATAATCCATATATATACAGATGTAGAGGGAGGATCAAGAGAAGACCTCCTTAAACTTAAAAAGTGAGGATGTTTTTAATTTTTAGCATGTATTTTAATAATCTAAACCACACATATTCTCTAGTTACATACACATATATGAATCCTGCAAATTAGCCAATCGGAAAACGTTTAACTATTTAATTAGCATAATGTTCGTTTTAATTTTATCTAACGGTTTACATTTGTTTATACAATTTTGAGTGATCAAATGATTATGGATTTGATTATTTTTTGTAGACACAATTCTTGCATACAAATCTAAAGAGTCAAGGGGTTGAAATCATTGAATTAAATCATATACTAGTGTGAAATAATAAAAATCCTCAATTTCTTAAAGTAAGGATGTCCTCTCTTGATCCTCCCCCTACATGTGTGTGTGTGTCTATATATCATGCTACGAACAAAATGAAACTCACAACACATTACTAGTACGTAATATGGAAAAGAATAGCTACATATATAGGTATATCATCACCAATGATGCACATGGAAGGTGAGTGGTTGGTTAATGACCATCAATTAATAATGCACGATGTTCATTCTTAATATGGTAAAATGTGTAGTTGAAAAATGTTAGATGCATTAAATTGAGGTACGTCCTTGTGGATATCAATATATGAAAATGTATACTATATATATATATAGTTTGTCCTCTCACACTGTTTATATATATATATATATATATATATATATATATATATATATATATATATATATATATATATATATATATATATATATATATATATAGCCAAAAACAGTGTGAGAGGACAAACTATATATATTTCAGTGGCTCAAATATAGACCAAATATAATCAGGAGGTAATTCATTATACACCGAATTGCTAAAAATCCTAATGGAGAAAACCCTCATATTATTTCTTAGAACATTTTTAGCAGACTCTATATTTTGGCTCCTTAGATATGACGTCTTTATTAGTTTTAGAGATGAGGACATCCGCCTTAAATTTACTAGCCATCTCTATGTTGCTTTGAAGGGGAAGCAAATCCATACCTACATGGCTGACAAGTCACTTGAGAGAGGAGATGAAAATGGACCTGCCTTATTAACAACAATTGAGCAATCCAAGCTTTCGATAATCATTTTCTCAAAACACTATGCTTCTTTTGCATAGTGCTTAGATGAACTTGTGCATATACCGAAATGTAAAGAAGCATATGGACAGCTTGTTGTACCCGTTTTCTATGACATTGGTCCTTCACATGTACGGTGTAGAAACGGACTTATGCAGATGCATTTGTAGTTCTTGAAGAGAGATTCAAAGACAACATGGACAAGGTGAGCAAGTGGAGGGATGCTGTGACAACAACAACCAATCTTTCTGGGTTTCATTCACAATCACAAAATATCAGGCCATTAACTTTGTAACTTCATTTTGTAGTAATTTCTATGAGTCACAAAATATATGGGTTTCATTCTTAGAAGAATAGTAATCTCGCTAAATGCTAACTCTTTTATCGATTTTTATCTTGATCCATATATACCAAGCATGAGTATGAACTAGTTGAGGCAATTGTCGAGGATATTTTGGTTAAACTGAATCAGAACTTATCATATGCTGCAAAGAGCCTCGTTGGGATAGAAAACTACTCAATTTCAGTATTTTTGGTTTTTGGTATTACTAACTTTACAACAAGTATTTATTTGTAATATAAATTAGAATGAATAATACTAAATTTTTTTTATATGATAAGTTGTCGAAAATTTTGTATTCATATGTTTATATATATATATATATATAGTTTCAATTATCAAAAAATCGGTTTATCAAATCTAAAACATCGATTGCTATTCCACCAGTAAAGCAGATGGCCTTACATAGTACTTACGATGCCAGCATACAATGCTCGTGTTAGAAATGCAGCGAATGCGGAACTTCAAGATAATTTTGCAATCAAGTAAGGGTACGTGGGACAATCTTGACAAGGTGACAGCTTAAATAGATGCGACTCCTGGAAGATGAATCAGGAAGCAAAATTTTTTTGTGATAGATTTCATTCCAATACAATTGTGAACTTAGTGATGAGAAGTGCTTAAATTGTACTTGATTGGTATTTAGTGGATTGATGTTATATATAATTGGATGCAATTTTTTTTTTCAATATCGATACCAAAAAATTTGAAAAGATATTGAATATCTGAAAATTCCAAAAGATAATCCGATCCAATACAAAATCTTTGAAATGAGATTTGGAACAATAAACTAACTTCTAAAAAATTTTAGATGGGAATTGAGATATTTACTTTTGGTCCGAGCTATCTGAGTTGCAAACATAAGAATGATCAATCACTTGGCTTTACTTGGAGATTGCATAAGCAGTTAAAGAAGTTCAAGGCTTTAAAGAGTCACGAGTACTCCTTATGCATGCACATGAACTTCAAGTTCACCTACTATTTAAAACAATCTTTATGCATGAATGTTGAGACTAATATTGACTATATTTTTAGTGCATTTCTCTCTACATTTTGCTCAGTTATTCTCTTAACATTATCATTTCTAACTTATTTTGTGTTTTTAGGTAGTTTTGAGTCTGGAAATGGAAGGCAAGGAGTAAAGAGCGCATAAATGAGAAGAAATAGAGAAATGAAGTTTTCCCAATTCTACCAGGAAAAGGAATCCCAGTTGAAATAGGAATCCGAACTCAACTAGGAGTGAGCTCGGAAAAATGATGTTCGGAAATGAAGAAATGACAGAGTCCTAGTTGGACTAGGAAACCTGATCACACTAGGAGTCCTGATGCTGCTAGGAGACTTGGTGAGACTAGGAGATGTTGTGCCTTGAAGATGACTGAAGATTGTTCAAGAATGTTCTACAAGAAGCAAAATGGTGTCACATTTGAAGAATGGGTTTCGAATTGGATCATTTGAGAAGCCTAGCCCGAAGATTGAAGTATGTGACTTGCACATGAGTCTCTAGAATCATCCATGACGTTTTGAGGAATCCTAAACCAATATTATTTGGTTTTCGCCGTGAGAATTAAAAGAATATCAAGGGGATTTCGGCAAATCCAATTTGGGTTAGTTTTGGATTTCTATGGAATTTTGGAAAAGAAAATAAGGGAATAAATATTGAATTTGAATTCCTTATTCCATTCTACATGCAAGGAGACCGAAATAGGGTCTAGGTACATTGAAGATTTCGGCCATGACAAAGGTGACTTGTTCTCCAATTCTTAATGAATATTTTCATTGGTCGAATGATGCAGAAGAAGAGAAATCCTAGGAAACCCTAGGCCTTGCCGTGCACTTTATATAGGGGGGTTTGTGAAGACATTCTACACACCAAAAAATTCAGAATCAAAAGCCACAAACAATTCCCCTTCTCTTCCAAGTTTCTGCAACCATTCAAGAATCCAAAGTTCAAGGCCGTGAGCATCCTCCATCTCCATTCAAGCATCCTTTCCAAGATCCTCATCCATTCCACCACATTTTGAAGCTTCTTGCGTCCTTGAAGATCAAAAAGTGTAACCATGAACACCTTATTTTGTTTTCGGTTTTTGATACTTTGTAAAACAATTTTCGGTTTCAATTTGATTTTAGGTTTTGTTTTATTGTTCTATGATGAATTGAGATTTCTTTTGTGGATGAAGTGTTGATTTTAGATATGTAGTTTTCGAATACTATGAAGCATGTTTTAGGTTTTAGGTTTTCAAAACAGAAAATTGCGATTTGAATATGTTCATGCATGATTGTTAATTTCGAGCTTCAATCCCATCTTTTATGTGTTAATTGATCTTTGGACGCATACTTTGATTGATAAACATGTAATTGAATCCATGTTTAGGTGCTAGCGTTCTAGGCTTTGATAATTAAAGTGGAAAACCTAAAATTACTTAGGTAAATTAACAATGAGTCTTGCATGCTTGATTAGTGTTCTAACTTGTGTTCTTGGCTTGAATTGATCAAACTTCCATGTGTGCTTAATGCGTTAAAAGTGTTTTTAGTAATTAGCTACCACTAGTAATTGCATGCTTAATAGGGTTAACTATAGTGCGTTCATCTAGTTAATTTAATTAAGGGAAGTATAAAGAACTTTGTATGCGTTCATCTTTGTTCTTGATTGATTCTATGCTATAACATATTTTGATTCGTGATTTGATGTTTGAAACCATGCCAACGTGTTAATAGTAGTTAATTCTATCAAATTTTGTTCCATTCATATATATTCTACTTGATTCTGTGTTTTGATGTGTCATATGTATATAATTAGTTGTTAAATTAGAAAATAAAATCTGAAAATCCCCTTACTTTGTGTAAATCGTAAATGTTGTATATATAATATATAGTTTTGTTTTGTCTAACGTTTTATTTTTCAGGAATTAATAAGGCCCTAATCCCCGGTTGAGAACGATTCCTACTTATTCTTAAAACATTGATAGGGTTTTAAATTGAGCACTAATTTTGGGCAGGTCAATGAACTTACATATAGGAGTAATTAAGGTAATAGTGAGAAATCTACAAAGCATTTGCATCTAAGTGCGGAAATTTGATGAATACATGAATACAAAAATTGGGAAAAAATAAATGAGTTGGTGACGCATAATCTTCTCACGAATTGGAGCTTATGAATTCTGACACCTAGAAAATAAAAAAATGTATAGTATATATATATAGCCAAAAACAGTGTGAGAGGACAAACTATACATATATTGAGTGGCTCAAGTATAGACCAAATATAATGAGGAGGTAATTCATTATACACCCAATTCCTAAAAAACCTAATGGAAAAAACTCACCAATTATTGCCAACTAGGATAAAATATTGAATTTCGTTTTTTTATGAATTACATAAATTACCATAATTTAAATCTGACAAACAGAAGTCAACTAGCAAGATTAACCTTTTTCTTTTTAAGGGATGCCGCTCCCAAAACCTAGCCACCTGTGCTCGGTGATCCAAACATGGCGACTGCTGCCGGTCTCCATTCTAAGTGGAGAAACCCACTCCACATCCCACAATCCAATCTCAGCCCTCCAATCCTGGTCGGCGACCAACCAACAAAAAGAAGGTTATGCAACATTCAAGGTTTCTGACCCGTGCCAGTTTAGGTTAGATCCAGATCGCGGCGGATCTCCAGGGGCGAGCCTTGGGGGCTATCCTCCAAGAGGCAGTGGTGGCTTGCTCTTTGGAGCAAGTAGATCTCTTGCGTCGGATCTCCAATCTACTTCATGTGGATGGTCAAGAAGCTTCTCTTGGCCTCATCCTGCATTGATCAAACCTTGAGACCTGAGGAAGATGGTGCAATTGGTGATGCATTGTCGAAGCAAGCCTGTACGGAAAGATGAGTTGGATGAGTTTGGTCAGACTCGACCACGTCGGGGACGTCTCAAAGTTAGAATTCTGGGTGATCCTCGAAGTTGGATAAGGCCTATGCTAACGTGGAAAGGATGGTCTCAGGATCTGGGGCGGAGACGATATCGCCTGTATCTCGTATGTGCGGCGGCGATGGTGGCCGTGACGAAACCTGGTGCAATAGCAGAGGAGCCCAATCAGGGTTGGGTGCCGAGATCATTGTTGAGGCCCAACTCGAATTGGGGGCCCAAATCTAGTGTTTGGCGCAACTTGTGGGTGTCCAACTCCTTTTGGGTGCCCAAATCACTTTGGAGGCCCAATTGTGTTGGGGTTTCCAATTTCTTTTGGGTGCAACATCTAAATCCGGATTTGAAGCTCAAAGTTTTGGGATCTGGTTCTATGGGGTTTCGAATTTGGGATCCAAGAGGCTGGACCCAGCCATACCTCCTAGCCCCAACTTGGATGAGAAGGAGAGATTTTAGTTTTTCGTTGAACTATGTCTATGTACTGTGTTCTAGTTTTTTCATAGTTATAGCTTGCTTTCATTTGTGAGCACTGATTATCTAATGAGTGGTGCTAGGATGCCACGTCCTAGACTTGCCCATAGATGGCAAGGGAAGGTATGTATCCATGCCGTTCTGGCTTGAGTTGAATGAAAGTTGTCTGGATTGATTCAAAAAAAAAAAAAAACTAGCAAGATTAACGTCCTCTTTAAATACCTTAATTGTAGATCTTATTTATTGGTCCCATTATTATCGCAGTTTTCATTAACCTCATTATAATTTCTAGAAACATGCATTTTTCTTTATATAATTTTCTGAATTCAAAGATTTTATAAGTGAATGTGATATTTATTTTACGATAATTTAAACTTTCTATTTTAAAGGTAACTTTTGTGTTTTGCAACTCATCTAATTAGTAGTAGTTGTTGTTTTTTGTTACTGTTGTTGGATTAGACCTCAAGGTTGTAAGCTTTGCCATGGAGTTTGCAACACCACTCTAGAGTTATGTTTTCCATTGTTTTACTAGTAATCTAACTTAAAGTAGAGGTTTAAGTTTTTAACCCAAAAATTACAACCTAAAGATTATATACCTATGTTAGCTAAACTGACTTCTAAGAGTTTTCGTATCAACCTATTTATTAGAATCATTTTTCACATCAATCTTTTTTTAGGTATTCTATCATTGCGAGTTAACCATGTTTATTAGGTTGAAAGTCTCTATATTATACCTATATGAATATGCCTATATATTAGGTACATAAAAAAGGTAGCAATTGAAAATGAACAACCATTGTATTAATAAGACAATATACAAAATGAAAAGTTCAACCATAGAACAAGATACTTTATCATAAGAAATTCATGGCACAATGATGGCAAAAGAAAAGATTTGAAAACTAAATCTCATGAATAATATACCTTATTCATAGATACCATACTTTGAAAGACAAAAATTAGAAAGAGAATATGGTTACAAATGCATAACAGCATAGGCGATACACAACAACAATGTGAACTTTTTTTCTATGATCTACGAAAACTTAACTAGTATTTGTATAAGTTTGAAAACATGGTGTTATATATAAAAGTTTTCTTCAATGAAAATTTGAAATCAAAGTAGAATTAAGCCATAAATCACTTACTTTTGGAAATGTTATAATCTAGGCTATAGATTTATAATTCCATTTGACTTTCTACAAGCTAATTAAGGGTACAATGGGAACCAAAAAGTTGATGGAAATTGTTTTAATTGAAAAATCTATTAAATAAGGAATGTTTGATGATTTGAATTTCGTGTAAATTGAAAAGAAAAAGTTATTGAGTTTAAACTAATAAATCATTGTTAAATTGGGTGTAAAACTAATTTTCAGACAAATGCTTTTACTATGACAATTTTATTGTCTGAAAACTCAAGCCGTTAGCCATATCTATGTGCCACCACCACCATAGTTTTGGCCACACACCTGAAACGCAATAAACAATATCATTATCGAAAGCCGCAGATTCCCATACCAGATGGTCGATTAATATCCAACATTAGACGATTGATATCCTGCATTTTTTTTTTTTTATCTGAATATCCACCACATAAGTGTGGTGGAGTTTGGAAGAAAAGACGGCAATAAATTCATTTAACTTCAAATTCCAGATGTTCCAAGCTAAAATTTAACATGTTTATATAAATAATGAGCTCATTGAGGCCACTTACAGCATTGCATACTAGAATAAAAAGAAAACGGAGGTTAAAAGAAAAAATTACACGCAGGTTAATACCAATCAAAAGAAGACCTGCTAGATTTAGTCATAATAAACATGATGAGATTGGGCACAGAAACTATCCAGCCTCAAATGTCAAACTCTTGATTCCAATGCCAAAAGAATCTTCTTCCTTGGACCCTGAAACCCCAAAATCAGAACTAAAGGTAAGCTCAAAGCTTAAAGCTCAGAGTAAGCAAAGACAAAACTCGTCAACTCAAGCCAAAACCAACTCCTGGTACAGTTACCATGACTTTGCAAGCAATAGAAAATGGAAAAACAGATAACAACGTAATTCTGGTATATTTCGAAAGTAAAACAGAAACTCTCACTGAGACAAATATGGTGTGCCTACAGTTTTGTTCAATTAAGAGTTTACATTCAAGTAAAACAAATAGTGAAACTGTTGGAAACTACACAGAAGGTGACCGAATTAGTGTTTGATCCAAAAGACCGAACACCATCCTCACCATGAATTGATGTGCACCCTGATTGAACTCTAACAGTATAGTCTATGTTTTATTCAATCCACCTACAAGATAATTTCATTAGATTACTGTGAAGATGGTATGCTTTTAGAGATGAATATTGTCACTCTTGCAGATTCTGAAGAAGAAGATGAATTGTATCTAAAACATTTTATATTACTCTTGCATGTTGAAACAAAGTTGACCATACAACCATGGATTAAGAAACAATTTATTTCAAGCAAACTCATGGTTTTGGATTTCTTAGTGTTGGAAAGCAATAGTTTAGCATGGGGTCGTTGTGATTTGATGTTTGTAATCATGTTTCAAGAATTCTAGCTAGGAGTTTCTCGAGATTACCATTGGTATTCCTAGAGCCTTGAGATCCTCATCAGTCATGTGCACAAGAGCCGTCATATCAACCTGCATAACATGTCGAATTATGAAGTCGAAGGTAAGAAATATTTTCCCAGAAATAGGTGGTTAAAAAATGTGTATGATATACATACTTCCTCTGCCTGAAATGTAATGGAATACTTTTCAAGATCCAAGGACGTCAAAAATTCGTCCACTGATGTGCCAACCTGCATGAAAGACAGACGGATCATCTAAAATTAAGCGGCAAAAACAGTAATTAGCGTGTGCATGTCCCTTTTTATGTGGGCCAGTCAAAGGATGATATATTGGAATAGATGGTACTTCAATCTAGCAGTAGCAATATAAAAATTGCTATCTTTTGTTCCTTTAGGGAATTATATAGCAACCATATCCCTCTTGATGAAATGATTTCTTATGACACCATGCCTAATGCGGGAGGGGAATCTACATTACAATACTACTACTATCCATGTTGTGCCCCCTAAAAGTCGTAATAAACAAACAAAAGCAGGAATGAAGAAAGGTCAAACAGATAAATAAAACAAGACGATCATTAAGGAAAATTTCCTTATGGTAAAATATTTCACATATCTAAAGTTTTTCTCTTCATTCTAACCATGTTTTAAAATTTTGTTATTAATATTAGCAATCAGATGTAGCCTCAAGGGACCAATCTCAGTTCTCAAACACACCAAGTGCGAGCTGTGCATGAGATACTCAGTATGGAATTAATGAATATCAAACAATTCGTGCCTTTTTTGAAGCCTTCTTCCTAGATGTTGTGTTGGCAACTTTGTGAGTCTCTGGTGCAGGTGCAGCAACAGCAATGGTTCTCCTTGCTGATTTAGCAGCCTCTACTTTTGACCTTGGTGGATCGGCATTCACTGGTTGTGGCTTCATAGTACCAGAAAGCTTTTCCCGTAGGTCCCTTACACCTGAAACAGATCTTGTTCCAGATGTTTGTTTGAAACTTTTCCTCTGGAGCTTCAAACGAAGGTCCCCAACTTTGCGATCTTCAAAAGATATCAGCAGAAAGTCAACTTCCACAAAAGATGATATAGTGGAATCAAATAGAAATAGCTGCAGCTTTTAATACGAAAGTATAAGTCCATACTTGATAATTGAGGTTCGTTATCATCATAAAGATCATGCTCCCACTTGTCATCTTGTCTCTGCCTGAAAAGGATGTGCCATCATCTCACTTACAAAGCTTTTATACTCAAAACTCAACCACCATCAAGCATTAACATATACACATTCAAACCAGAACACAACCAGCAGTACCCCAAAGGCTAAAACTATTCCAATGGATTGCATTTGCCAGCATTTTCCGACAAGTATATGCAGCCTATGGGTAAGCATCTGGTGAATGAAACCTTGCAACACTACATGCAGTATCTTTCTAACTACGAAGCTTTCACCCAGATTGAACTAATACAACAAAGCTGATATCGAATCTCAAGATTTCATAACAGGGTCCATCTTTATTGCCAGAGTAACAGAAGTTCATATTATTGTTGCAAGCATCAGTATAAAACTTCACAATTTTCATCTATTCACAACAGATCAAAAGAAACAACTCTGAAGCTTTTGCAACATAAAAAGTGCTTATATTGCAGCTAACACATTAGTTAGACAAGTCACACACTGTATCCAATTTCAATTCCAAATCCGATGATTTTGAAAATCACAACGATAAGATATACATGGAGGTGAACACCGTTCTAATTGTATGAATTGAAAATGGCACTTGGCCGGTTCTCATTATGACCTACTTGCATTATTGTACTCAAATCCGAACAAAATCTTTGCTAATCAATATCGAAACTTTAGTGTTCAACTTGATGTTTTAAGTCACCCACACACTGGATAGTTTCTGATCCCAGCACCTACCTTGACCACTAAATTCTACTCCTAAATGCATTCGTGTAACTATAAATCCATCTAAAATTTCAGACTCCTATCAATTACTGAGCACATACACTATTAGCAATACAGAAAAACTATACTCAAAATCCAGAATTCAAACCGGAACAAGCAAAATCCAAAACCACAACCACAATTATAACCATTGGATTTCGTTGAAATACAAAAAAGGGAGGGAAGAGAAACCTTTTGCCGGCTACTTGTCTACGATCCCTGAAGTTGTTGCCATTGAGACGCTCTTTAATGGACCTCTTGGCATCAGCTTCTTCTCGATCAGCATACATCTTCCTTATTCCCGAGTAGCGGTAGCAACCCTAATCCCCAACCCTAAAAACTAACCCCAACCCAAGTGGGCGAAGAGGACGAATTTGAAAGCCTGCTACTTCAAATTTTATTCTTAAATAGAGAGAGGGAAAGGGGGGGGGAGAAGAAACCCTAACCCTCGGTTTCGAAGAAGTAGTTGTGATTTCTAGAAGGAATTGGATTCGAGAGAGAGAGAGAGAGAGAGATATTTTGATTGAGGAAAGAAACCGCTTCTGGGAGGGAGGGTAAGGGTAAAGTAAAACAACTCGTCACTTGGGGCGTTTCGGGTAAACGCACCGTTTCTTTTCTTTTTGTACAGAAGAATCAAGGGGGTGCCCGTGTTGCTTTTTATTTTTCAAAAGAATTTTTTGGAGGACAAACTTTTCGTCGAAATAAAAACCAACAACTATGATTGGATGGCGGAAATCCTTTATCCAATTATTACAAACTAAATTTTGACGGAGCGGTTAACTTTTGCAAGTTTTATTCTTAAAGAACAAAATGAAATTGCCATATTTATGCATGTTCGATTCCTATTATGGCACGTTTACTTACTTGGAATGGAAAATAATCATGAATCGGAGACAAGTGGAATGAGAGAAGAAAGGAATCGGTATTGATTCCGGAGGAATGATTCCTAAACCCATATCCCCCTTCGTAATCGAATTCCTGAGTATTCAGGAATCGATTCCTGATAAATAGGTGGGACCTACACCAATTCTCATTCCTTCATGTGTTAGTAAACACAGGAATTCTTTTACCTGGAATCATTCCGATTCCTTTATGTGTTAGTAAACACAGGGGTATTTTTACTCCGTAATCATTCCATTACATTCCATTCCATTCCAAGTAAGTAAACGTGCCCTTAGTTTTACTTCAGTACTTCAAGCCGAGACTATTAGATTGAAGACGAGATTACTATGGGGGAGTCGACTCCAAATACCAAATCTTCAAGTTGAAGGTGGCTCTTTATTACTAATTAAGATGATCAAAGGTGCGCGCCTTGGAGAATTTTGAATTTTGCTCGTTTAGGTCAGAAATTATCTCAAAATAGTATATGGTGTAGTCAGTTCCCCTCTTTTGTCCTTCAACTTTTACATTTTGACCGGTGTTTGTATATGATCCCACAGGAATATGCTCCTTAATGTATTTCTCTTAAAAAAATAATTTTAAAAAAAAAACTTTTCTTTGAAATCTTGTTTTTTATTCTGAATTTTTGCCAATGAATATCTACCAGCAAAAGTGTGTACTTTTTATATATAAAAGTTTTTGGGGTTTATTCACTTGGCAGTCATAGAAATCCCCTCTTTTTGAGAGAAGTCATCTCCTCTCACCTTAGAAAATAAAAAAATGTATAGTATATATACATGGGTTTGTCAGAGGGCGTTGGGGTTGGTCACCGGCCACACCGCTATGATGGGTTTGCTGCCGGACGGGAGGTCTACTGCCCATGGGTTTGTCAGAGGGAGTTTTTGCTCGGGTTTTGTCAGAAAGTTCGGCTGGGAGGGTCGAAGGGATGATCGTGCTTTACAAGTTTGGTCGCCGATCCTCGCTGCTAGGTCCTCGAATTGACGGTGCCCTGGATTCCGATCGATGGGGTGCGATTACGGGGCTTGGATCTGGGATGCGTTTTCTGTGCTGGAGATCTGTCGCGGCAGCGTTTGGCACGAGACGGCTTGGAGGCAAGGCGGAGAGTGGTGACGGGGCAGGCGACGTAGGTCAGCGACGGAGCTCGGCCGGAAGGGTGAGGTACGCAGGGATGGTGGGAGGACAAGGCGGACTAGTCCGAACCAGAATGATGGGCCTGGAGCAAGCTTCCTTGGTGGACTATCCCTGTTGGGCGGCGAACTGTTGGGCTAGGGTTTTGCCCTAGTCCATTGCTATTTGGGCTAGGGTTTAGGCCCTTAGCCCCAACCTATGTTTTTAGCTTTTGTCTAATTACAATAAATTTCCTTGTAGTAGGATCCTAATGCACTTGATGTGCCTATTAGTGCATCTGGAGTAGTACTGAAAGAGAATTTACGCTAGTCTCTACGGATTTAATGTATAATGAGTGGACCTATTTCTATGTATCACCGTGGGTACTACCACACCTTCTTGACCTGTCTAGTTGAAGGCAGCAGAAGGATATGTAATGGCCATTTTGGCATGCGATGAATACTATTGGCACCCGTTTTGGGGTTGATTAAAAAAAATTGGCAGTCATAGGCCAGGGCAACCCAAAAGATGTTCAGGCGGTGTGGTCGCACAAGGACTCCGAGTTTCGAAAGCTTTTGAATTTTAAACACTTTTATATGTATGTATTAATATATATATTTATGTGTTTTTGTAGAACTATGTGTGTATGCACTTATGTAATCTATTTGTTAAAGGGACAGAAAAGGTTCGCATCCCTAGTTCGAGTATTCCTAGCTCCTTTTTGTTCTTTATTAAGAAGTTGGTTATAGTTTTTCTTTTGTAGGTTAAACCCTAAACCGTATTTATTTTGGTTGAATATTTAGAATAAATAAATAAATAAGGGCTAAATACGAGTTAGTACCCTGTGGTTTAGGTCCAAAATCAATTCAGTCCCTGGACTTCTAATTTCATCAAAAACACCCCTGCACTTTCAATTTTGATCTAATAGGTCCAATTTGTTAATATTCTGTTATGGGTTCAAGTTATAGTTGGATTATTTGTTGAAAAACTATTTATTTTTAATAGTAGGACTCACTCCTAAATTGACTATGCAGACCACCTCGACACCACATCATAAAACATAGGTCATATATGAGCCACGTTAACAAGTTAAATAACTCAATTGTCGGAAAACTAACAAATTGGACCTATTAGATCAAAATTGAAAGTGCAGGGGTGTTTTTGATGAAATTAGAAGTTCAGGGACTGAAGTGATTTTGGACCTAAATCACAAGGTAGTAATTTGTATTTAGCCCAATAAATAAATTGCAAAAACTTTATTATCTTCTTATCCTTTTAATAAGTTGGTTACAGTTTTTCTTTTGTAGGTTAAACCCTAAACCGTATTTATTTTGGTTGAATATTTAGAATAAATAAATAAATAAAATGCAAAAATTCATGAAACTATAGTTTCATGATTCAAAGACATCAAAAAGCATCGTCATAAGATAAGAATTTTGTGAAGACTAACATCGTGTTATGAAAAAAAAAATTATATATTAAACATGTAGCTATATTTTAGTTTTTTAGTTATTTTAACTTAAAATATAGCTTCTATTGTTGAATATACTCAAAAGATGTTCTACACTAGATTTACTTTTCTTTAACCTTGGGGTAATTGTATTGCTGCATATAATGTATATAAACTTTTCTTTATCCTATAAATATAATAAATCTTTCACTCCTAATGGTGATTAGGCTTATATATATATATATATACACAGATCCTATCCAGAGTGAGACCTCGCTCTGAAATTAAAGTGCGCATTTGGAGTTTAGGGTCCATTTTTGGTCGCATATTCACATCTCGACCATTCAGTTTTTAGGTACTAATGTATAGATCATCTCTGCAAAATTTCAGCCAAATTGATGATCTTTAAGGTATCTAACTCGCTTAAACCAATGGACGAACTGAATTTGTCCAACCTGAACCGTACTAGCTTTAAGGCAGTTTTCAATGTCTTAA